>NW_026912996.1:0-15546 GCF_034315485.1 Pezoporus occidentalis
TCGAGTCAGTTTGCTGAGGTGAAAGCCATCCAGCTGGCCCTGGACATTGCTGAACGAGAAAAGTGGCCAGTACTTTATCTCTATACTGACTCATGGATGGTGGCAAATGCCCTGTGGGGGTGGTTGAAGCAGTGGAAGCAGAGCAACTGGCAACGCAGAGGTAAACCCATCTGGGCTGCTGCACTGTGGAAAGATATTGCTGCCAGGGTGCAGAACCTGGTGGTGAAGGTACGTCATGTAGATGCCCATGTACCCAAGAGTCGGGCCACTGAGGAACACCAGAACAACCAACAAGTGGATAAAGCGGCTAAGATTGAAGTGGCTCAGATGGACTTAGATTGGCAACGTAAAGGTGAATTATTTTTGGCCCGGTGGGCCCATGACACTTCAGGCCATCAGGGCAGAGATGCAACATATAGATGGGCCCGTGACCGAGGGGTGGACTTAACAATGGACACTATTGCCCAGGTTATTCATGAGTGTGAAACATGTGCTGCAATTAAACAAGCCAAGCGGTTAAAGCCTCTTTGGTATGGAGGACGATGGTTGAAGTATAAATATGGGGAGGCCTGGCAGATTGACTATATCACACTGCCACCAACCCGCCAAGGCAAGCGCCATGTGCTTACCATGGTGGAAGCAACCACCGGGTGGCTGGAAACATACGCCGTGCCCCATGCCACTGCCCGGAACACCATCCTGGGCCTTGAGAAACAGATTTTGTGGCGACACGGCACCCCAGAGAGAATTGAGTCAGACAATGGGACTCATTTCCGGAATAACCTTATAGATATTTGGGCCAAAGAGCATGGCATTGAGTGGGTATATCACATCCCCTACCATGCACCAGCCTCTGGGAAAATCGAACGGTACAATGGGCTGTTAAAAACTACCCTGAGAGCAATGGGTGGGGGAACTTTCAAGCATTGGGATACACACTTACCAAAGGCCACCTGGTTGGTCAACACCAGAGGATCTGCCAACAGGGCTGGCCCAGCCCAGTCAGAACTGTTACATATTGTAGAGGGGGACAAAGTTCCCGTGGTGCATATGAAGAATTTGCTGGGGAAGACAGTCTGGGTAATTCCTGCTTCAGGTAAAGGCAAACCCACTCGTGGGATTGCTTTTGCTCAGGGACCTGGATATACTTGGTGGGTAATGCGGGAAGATGGGGAAGTCCGATGTATACCTCAAGGGGATTTGATTTTAGGGGAAAACAGCCAGTGAACTCAATTGTATGCTGTTGCCTGCTGTGTAATGCTTTTATAGCCCATCAACTAGATGTCTCCAGGTCACCAGCGACTGGCCCTGACTTCCCTCCAGCCATCATCCCAACAGAGAATGAACTTTGAACATCATGGACCGAATGGACTCGGCAGCATTATAGAGATTGGTCCATGCACTAAGAAAATGATTTTTCCTCTTGGTCTGTATGTATATGGATGTATATATGTGGGAGAGCGATGGTGTATTGAAAATGTGGGATCTGAGCACGACGTGAATGGTATGGAATAAGGGGTGGATAATGTCCTGGGTTCCGCAGTAGCAGTCATGTTTTTCCTTTGTGTTAACTGGTACAGTGCTGTGTTTTGACTTCCAGTTTGAGAACAGTGTTGGTGAAGCCGATGTTCTCGGTTGTTGCTAAGTGATGTTTACCCTGACCAAGGACTCTGTGAGGCTCATGCTCTGCCAGGGAGGAGGGGAGGCTGTGAGGAAGCAGAGACGGGGCGCCTGACCCGGGCTAGCCGGGGAGGTATTCCATACCACAGCACGTCATGCCCGGGGTGAGGGGTAACTGGGAGTTACCCGGAAGGACAGGGGCTTCCGGGTGGAGCTCGTTTCTCTTGGCCGGTGGTATCGTATTCTCTTCCCTTGTTATTTTCCCTTATCATTGTTGTAGCTGATAGTAGCGGTGGTGATTTGTTGCTGGACTGTTTTTGTCTCAACCCGTAGGAGTTGCACTCTCTCGATCCTCCTCCCCGTTCCTCCGGGAGCGGGGAAAAAAAGGGGCCAAAACCAAGCAAAAACCCCCAAAACAAACCCCCAAAACAGGCCAAAAGCACCCCAAAATCACCTTGTCCTGCTTCTTCTATGGAACACAGGTCAGAGCCCCAAAACAGGACAAAACCAAACTAAAACCAGCCCAAACCACCTTGTCCTACTTCTGCTGTGGGATACAGTGTCAGAGCCCCAAAACAGACCCAAAACAGGTCAAAAACACTCCAACCCCCCCCAAACACCCCAAAACCACCTTGTCCTGCTTCTCCTATGGGATACAGGGTCAGAGCCCCAAAACAGACCCAAAACCGGACAGAAACACTCAAAACCCCCCAAAAAAGACCCAAAACACCTCAAAAACACCTTCTTGTGCTTCTCCTATGGTGATATCCCTCCATCCCTCCCTACACTGCTGGCACCCCTAAATGACCCCAAACCCCATCTTTCTTGAGCCCCATAAGGAAGGGTCCCCACACCCAGCATGTTGGGGTGCAGGGATGCTGCTTTGGGTGACAGCCCCAGCTCATGGCCCTGCAGCAGGCTCTCCCACAGCCTCAGTCTAGAACCCAGCTGGGTCACCATGGCAACGGGTCAAAACGGGGCCCTTTGTGACCTCATTTGTGTCACCCTACTTGAGTGCTTTGCTCAGGGGAGCAGACAGTGACAGGAAAGAGCAGGAGGAAGGAGCCATTGGGTTGCTTCTGAGCTCAAGCCCTGTTGGTTTGGTCCAAGCTTTCCCCTTCGCTACCCCCTGTTTGGAGGGTGTTTGGGGTTGTTTGAGGGTGTTTTGGGGGTGTTAAACTGTTGTGCTGAGCCCCGACACCCCCCCCCCCCGCAGAGGCCGCGGGAGGCCCCCCCCACATCAGGTCCAGGAACCACCCCGCACCATATGGAGACCCCCCCCCCATGTCCCCCTTGTATGTGGGGCTGGGACCCCCACATCTGGGTCTGGGATCCCCACACCAATATGGGGACACCCCAGTGCCCCTCCCCATTACCCTTTAACCCCCCCCCCCCCCCCCCCCCAGCCTTGGACCTACCCCAGAAGGTGTCGCAGCTCGAGGCCAGGCTAAAGCAGCTCCACAGCGACCTCCAGAAGGTACCATTTTGGGGGGGTTGGGGTGATTTGGGGCTGTTTTGGGGTCTCACTGGGTGGCACCCATAGGAGCAGCAGGACAAGGTGGTTTGGGGTGGTTTTGAGGTGTTTTGGGGGTGTTTTGGGGTGTTTTTTGAAGTGTTATGGGGCTGTTTTGGGGCTCTGACCCTGTATCCCATAGGAGAAGCAGGACAAGGTGGTTTTGGGCTGCTTTTTGAGGGGTTTTGGGTCTGCTTTGGGGCTGTGAGCCGGTATCCCCTAGGCGAAGCAGGACAAGGTGGTTTTGGGACTGTTTTGGGGGTGGCTTTGGGGTGTTTTTGTCATATTTCAGGTCTATTTTGAGGCTCTGACCCTGTATCCCATAGGAGAAGCAGAAGGTGTTTTTGAGGTGTTTTGGGCCTTTCGGAGGGTTTTGGAGTATTTTTGTCCTGTTTTGGGGCTGGTTTGAGGCTCTGACCCTGTATCCCATAGCAGAAGCAGAACAAGGTGGTTTTGAGGTGTTTTGGGCCTTTTGGGGGGTTTTGGAGGAGAAGCAGGAGGTGATTTTGGGGTGGTTTTGGGGTTTGCTTTAGGTGTTTTGGCCTGTTTTTTGCCTGGTTTTCTCCTGTTTTGGGGGTGTTTTGGGGCTCTGACCCTGTATCTCATAGGAGACGCAGGACAAGGTGGTTTTGGGGTGTTTTGGGGGTGTTTGGGGTTGTTTTTGACCTCCTTTGGGTCTTTTTTTGGGCCCTGCCGCTGTATCCCCAAGGAGAAGCAGGAGAAGGAGGTTTTGAGGTGTTTTGGGGCTGTTCTGGGGGTTTTGTCCTATTTTTGTCACGTTTTGTGTCTTTTTTGGGGCTCTGACCCCGTATCCCATAGGAGAAGCAGGACAAGGTGTTTTTGGGGTGGTTTTGGGGTGTTTTGGGGGTTGTTCTGGGTGTTTTGGCTTGGATTTTGCCTGGTTTTGTCCTTTTTTTGTCCTGTTTATGGCTGTTTGGGGGCTGTGAATGTGTACCCTGGAGTAGAAGCAGGACAAGTTGGTTTTGGGGTGGTTTTGTCCTATTTTTGTCATCTTTTGTGTCTTTTTTGGGGCTCTGACTCTGTATCCCATAGGAGAAGCAGGACAAGGTGGTTTTGGGGTGGTTTTGGGGCTTTTTTGTTCTAAGTCTTTTTTGGGGCCCCGACACTGTATCCCATAGCAGAAGGAGGACAAGGAGGTTTTGTCCTGCTTTTTGGTGTGTTTTGGGGTGTTTTTGGCCTGTTTTGGGTCTGTTTTGAGGCTCTGACCCTGTGTCCTATAGAAGAAGCAGGACAAGGTGGTTTTGGGTTGGTTTGGGGGTTTTGGAGCTGGTTTTGGGGTTTTTGGAGTGTTTTTGTCCTGTTTTGGGTCTGTTTCAGGGCTCTGACGATGTATCCCACAGGAGAAGCAGGACAAGGTGGTTTTGGGGTGGTTTTTGTCCTATTTTTGTCATGTTTTTGTGTCTTTTTGGGGGCTCTGACCCTGTGTTCCATAGGAGAAGCAGGAGAAGGAGGTTTTGATGTGTTTTGGGGCTGTTTTGGGGGTTTTGGCGTGTTCTTGTCATGTTTTGTGGGTTTTTTGGCAGCTCTGATCCTGTATGCCATAGCAGAAGCAAAACAAGGTGGTTTTGGGGTGGTTTTGGGATGTTTTTGTTCTAAGCCTTTTTTGGGGCCCCGACACTGTATCCCATAGCAAAAGGAGGACAAGGAGGTTTTGTCCTGCTTTTTTTGGTTTTGGCCTGTTTTGGGGCCTGTTTTGACTCTTTCCCATGCAGGACAAGGTGGTTTTGGTTTTGTCCTGGTTTTGGGGGTTTTTGGTTTTGGGGTGATATGGGTTGTACTTGGCCTGTTTTGGGTCTGTTTCAGGGCTCTGACCCTGTATCCCATAGGAGAAGCAGGACAAGGTGGTTTTGGGGTGGTTTTGTCCTGTTTTGGTATTTTTGGGGGTCTGTTTTGGGGCTCTGACCCTGTATGCCATAGGAGAAGCAGGACAAGGTGGTTTTGGGGTGGTTTTGTCCTATTTTTGTCATGTTTTTTGTCTTTTTTGAGGCTCTGACCCTGTATCTCATAGGAGAAGCAGGAGAAGATGTTTTTGGGGCTTTTTTGTTCTGTTTTAGGTCTGTTTTGGGGCCCTGACACTGTATCTCATAGCAGAAGGAGGACAAGGAGGTTTTGGCAGAAGGAGGACAAGGTGGTTTTGTCCTGCTTTTTGGGGTGTTTTGGGGTGTTTTGGGGTGTTTTTGGCCTGTTTTGGGTCTGTTTTGAGGCTCTGACCCTGTGTCCTATAGGAGAAGCAGGACAAGGTGGTTTTGGGTTGGTTTGGAGCTGGTTTTGGAGATTTTGGAGTGTTTTTGTCCTGTTTTGGGTCTGTTTCAGGGTTTTTGTCCTGTTTTGGGTTTGTTTCAGGGCCTGTGCGCTCTGACCCTGTAAGCCATAGGAGAAGCAGGACAAGGTGGTTTTGGGATGGTTTTGTCCTATTTTTGTCATGTTTTTTGTCTTTTTTGGGGCTCTGACCCTGTGTTCCATAGGAGAAGCAGGAAAGGTGGTTTTGGGGTGGTTTTGTCGTATTTTTGTCATGTTTTTTGTCTTTTTTTGAGGCTCTGACCCTGTATGCCATAGGAGAAGCAGGACAAGGTGGTTTTGGGGTGGTTTTGGAGCTTTTTTGTTCTGTTTTAGGTCTGTTTTGGGGCCCTGACACTGTATCTCATAGCAGAAGGAGGACAAGGTGGTTTTGTCCTGCTTTTTGGGGTGTTTTGGGGTGTTTTTGGCCTGTTTTGGGTCTGTTTTGAGGCTCTGACCCTGTGTCCTATAGAAGAAGCAGGACAAGGTGGTTTTGGGTTGTTTAGGGGGTGTTTTGTGTTGTTTTTTTCCTGTTTTGGGTCTGTTTTGGGGCTCTGACCCTGTGTCCCACAGGAGAAGCAAGACAAGGTGGTTTTGGGGTGGTTTTTGGCGTGTTTTGGGGTTTGCGGTGGTTTTTGGCGTGTTTTGGGTTTAAGCATTAAAGGTAAACCATAGGTCTAAGCTGACACTGTAGCATAGCAGAAGGAGGAAGGTGGTCTTGCTTTCTTGCTTTGGGTGTTTGGCCTTAGTAGTACTGAGCATTTCATTAAATATGTCCTCATTACCCTGCTTCCCTCAGTTGATTGTAAGTCCTTAGCACAGATGGGCTGGCAGGACTGGGGCAGTGGGGAGATGCCCAAAAGGCTCAAGCGCCGCAGTAGTCAGTGATCCAGAAGTGCTGGTGGGCTTAACTAGACAAAATCTACCCTCCGGAATGCTCCTTACCCAAGGGTATTGGGACCCAGGTAGAGGCTGTCCTTCACCCTTGCTGTCAGGGGAAAGGGTGTGAGAAGGAGTGAACTGATGCTGCATGTCCACAACTGGTAGATTCTAGGCACTGCCGCAGACTGGGTGTTTTCTGGCAGTCCTGATGCAGGTGCAAAGGCAGTCCTGAACTATTTGGTGGCAACCATCAAAATAGCAGGCTCATGATTCTCAGCTCTGGTGGAATCTGGCTTGTGAGATACAGTGACTGTGCTCGGGCACCCTCATGGGGATATGAATCATTTTCCTTGCAGACAGTGGACTTGCTGCTTTGTGTGAGTGCAGTGGCTAAGCAAACTGGCACTAGTCTGTACAAACATCTGGAGGTATTGATGCTGCATCTGCTGAGGGAACTGTACCGTAGTTTAAAATGAATTGTCAGCAGGATCCATGGATTTGTGATGGGCAGGCACTATGGCCTAACTAACACCTGAAGCCCACGGCACAGACTTGAAGGATCTCTTCTATCTGCAGGGCTGAATAAGCACAGCACTTTGTAAGATCAAGTCCTCTTCTTATTAGTGCTGTTCACAGTTTGCAGATACCATGTGAAACGCATTTTTTCTCTATTTAAAAGGGCAAAGTAATTTGTCAGGCGTGTGGCACGTGAAATCTTCACCATAAACACTGTGTGACTTGTGCAAGCAAGCTGCCTGAAACACAGATGCTGAGGCTTCTTCCATCAATCACAGCAGGGTTAATCAAATCAAAGCACAACATTCTTTTTCTCTGGAAAACTGAAGTCATAGCCCTGTGTCCCTGCTATAAAAGCAGAGATGCCCTCCCTCATGGGCTATTCAAGGCCCATACTCCCACAGATCATCCATCACAAATGTCCAGCTAAACAGAAGCTTACCTTTGAGTTTCTCCTGTGGAAGTCAGGACTGTGTGTGCCACTGTGAAGGCTCAGAAGGCTCTTAGAAAATGGGTAGTCTTGGCTCCAAGGGAGTTTTTCTTGTGTTCAGATTATTTTCAATTGCAGTAGAAAACTCGAGTGTCGACATCAGGAAGACAATTGTTGTTGTTTTCCATTATTTTGTGAAAATATTCTTTCATACTATTTTTTTAATCTCCATTTGCATCTCCACCTCTACGTGCATACAGCTCCTCTGCTTGGATCTGGCTGTGAGCGTGTAACGGATGGGAACCTCACTGAGAGTTGATTCCTTCTCCTGACTGAGAGACAACACAGTGTGATTTTGTCACAGTGCGTTTCACAGAGTGCATATGTGTATGTTCATGGTGACTGATGGTCAGAAAGAGGCAGGAAACCATGAGGGTGCAGCTGTCCTATGAGCTTATCACTTGGGCAGGCTGGGGCACCTGGCCAACGCTCTCGGTGCGGCCAACACTGAGATGATGAGAAACTGCACGGCCCCATGAGTAAACAGTGACAGAGCTGGCATAAAGCCCCTTGTGTTTCTAAGGGTATAAAAGCAGGAGCCTCTTGTAGCTAAATCTGAGACCTCACCTATGGGTGGATGTGCCTTGTAGGAACTTTCCCAATTACCTGAGACTCCCAGCATCAGCTGCAACAGGGCTTCCAAGCTGAAGTGTGGGCCTGGAGGATGGTTGGGTTCTGACTGCTGATGTGTTTCTTCAATCTCTGTTCTCTCTATGCAGTATTGATTTGGTGCATTGCCAGTTGTCCTCTGTACTTTACTTATATTTTTATACACAATTTGTATTATTTTACTTATTTACTATACAGGGATATCTGCCCAGTTTGCTTTAGTGTGCTTGTTTCATCCACTGCATGATACATAGCTAGTGTGTGATCATTTTGTTGAGTACCCTGCCTGTCAGCAGAACACTTGTGTACCCAGCAACCTCCCTGCCTCTCTTACAGACACCAGGTCCTGCTGCTTTCCCCAAGGTGGAACTGGACATCTACGGAAAAGGACCTACCATGTACACGATGGAACCAAAAGCAGCCTTGGAGGAGACAAAACAGCGAAGGGAGGGCCAGCAGCCTGCCGCCCAGGCAAGGTAAGGCAGCCTGCCCACCTCTCCTCCTCTGCTTCGCAACTACCAGCCTTTGAGCATCCCCACCTTCTGTTGGGGCTTCTGAGAACACACGACCACCTTAGTGGAGTGACCAGCAACAGGACAGCAGGCCTGCTCCCCTGCCTTGGCCCAAAGCTGAGCAGAGGGAGGCCAAGGAACACATCTTTGCCTCTCCACTAGCTCAGCTGTTAATTAGTCTCAGCTCTAAACATCATGCAGGCATGGGCTTAACTTTATTGAAGTTTGCACATAGACCTGCAACAAAATAAAGTGATTGGAATTGAGTGAAGTTTCCATCAAGTGATAACAAAACATAAAATGAAGCAGTGTGAGGAGGGGCATCTGTAGCAAGGATGGATTTTATTGTTTAAGTGAAAATTGGATGTTATGGGCCAGTGGTGCCCTGTGGCAGCTTCTCACAGCTGCAGCTAAATAACAGCTGACACAAAGGGCTGTGAGCAACTGTAGCCTGTTAGGAGCAAGTGGAAGTGAAGCCAGAGTTAGTGTATGTAAGGAATGGAAGGAGAGCAGAGACAACTCCTAATTCAAGGGTATTGCCAAAGGTTAATGTTGCTAATTCATGCTGTGGCTGATGACAAAAGCCTTGGAAGCAGTCCTGGCTCAGCTGGAGTAGTTCACCATCTGATTGCTCACATGCATGGTGTGTTTGGGTCACTCTTGTGTTTGGGTCACTCTTTGAGACACTTTGGGTCTCCTGTAAAGCCAGCTTGTTTCAGATGTCAAAGGGAGAAATAGCAGAAATTTATGAGGACTTGAAAGGTGAACAGTGGAAAGGAACTCAAATTATCTACCTGTGAAAAGGATGAAAAGGTAAATATTAAGATAACAAAAGATCCAAGAGATCTGAGTTTTTTTTCTTTCTCCACCTGTGTTTCTCTGGGCAAATAATGTGCTCTCCAACATAGAGCTTTCAAAGAAGTGTGTTGGTTAACCAGTGCATGGAACCAGCTGTGGAGTGTGGCAGACATGCAGATATGACTAGCATAAGCAACTGTGATTGCTCAGAGACCTTACTGTTTTTGTTGAGTCATTCTTCTGGGTACTGTGGACCCAGGTGTAGCAGGGACGCTTTATCAGAAATGAGTTGATATGAATCCACCCTACCAGTAGTTCAGTTTTATTAGAAATGAAGGTCACTGAACATTGGCTGGTCAAGGGAATATTGGCTTCGAACTTGTCCAGACCTTGAGAAAACTTCATAAGCAGTGATCACATTCTTGGCTGGTTCATATTTGCATGACTGTACTGGACTCCCCAGCTGCAGGTCTGTCCATAAATTACCCCCTGAGCTTTCCTTGATAATGAAATCAACACTTTAAATGTGGACTTTTTAACCATACCCTACTGATGTTGTCAGATCTAACTGATACTCATACACAAAGTGGCTAGGACTTATCCTCTATTAATGGAAGTTTTTCCAAAATGTTTTGCTGGGTTTCTAGTGTAAGGAAAGCAATAGAAAACAATGTTGGCATATAGTGCCCCTACTTTGCAGCACGTTGAACCCCAAGGCAACACTTACATGTCAAGAGCAATAGAAATCACTACTAGAAAAACAGCACTAAGAGCCAAGTACTGGTGTAGGAAACCCTCTTGCTTCCAGAAACTGCAGATGTTTTCTCAAAGTTTTTAAGGTTTTCAGCAAATGATTTATCAGATGCCACAAGTTTAGGAATAATAGTAAGGCAAATGTGAATTACTGGATCAGAGAACCTGCAGTGTCTTGCAGGGCATGGAGAACTTTAATTTTGCATCCAAAAGGGATAGGAAGTTGTTTTTTTTTTTTTTTTTTTGAACTTTGATACAAATTGTTATTGTTCCAGAGCTTTTTTCCGGATTATATGGTACCTTTTCCAAGTGAGCCCCATGCAGCTGTAAGCCACTCTGGGATATTACAGGTGTGTAATCTTTGAATGAAGATGAGCCAGCATAGCTTAGAATTTCCCATTGCCTGTTTTTTTGTGAGCATAATTCTTTGCCACTGTTGGATCTGTTCCTAGGTTATGAATATCTCAAAATATGGTTAATATTTTTTTCCTTACGAGATATGAAGTGGTGTGTCCCTGCCAGACAGTTACTGTATGACCGCACTTGGAAACTTAGGCATTCTTTCGGAATCACGGAGTGTCAAAACAGAAGATGAAGTAAAAATGGTTAATGCCTTTCTTGGGTATTTCAGGTGAAAGACCCTGTTTCCTTAAAAAGGTGGAGTGCTGCAGTATTTGGCACATACTTAACAGCAGGCATTGGTAGGATAATGAGGAAATGGTAATGTGATACAACCGGCTGTAAAAAAAGGCTTAAAAGGTTAAACTTAATGAGTAGAAAATTCAGACTGACTAGTATGATTTGTTAGCTGGAAGGCTACTGTAGCCTTTGGGGAAAAAAAAAGGTAGGTCACTCAGTCATCTTTAAGTGGACACAAGATTTTAACTTACAGTGGGAATAGATTCACAGAATGACCATATCAGGGATCATGGTCTTACTTCCCAAAGAGGGGAAAAATGAGTAATAAAGGTGGACACATACTCATCACTCTTGTTTGCTTGTCACTAGAAAAATTAATTAATAGAAGAACTTTCACTGGTCTTAAGACAACAAGCCTATGTGTGAGTTTGGGGGATAAAGAGTGATTGGAAAGGCAACATAAGAACTCAAGATTTTCAAGGTAAAACTAAAATATTAAAGCTAGGTTGTTGAGTTTTTTTTTTTTAATTATATAATAAATTCTACTCTAGCATCCGCCAGTAAAGGAAAAACATTAAATAAATAATTCTCAAAACATTCTTCTGTATTAAAAAGTTATATCCTTATAAAAATGGATGTTTAGTCAGGAGGTTAAGCTAACCCCCAATGGATTAAAAATGTTTCAAATTAAATATAATTAACACATACAGAACTAGATTCTGTAAATAATTTTTACAAACCTAAATAAAAAGAATTAATTTCTACAGATGCTGCATATCTAATGAAAATTGGTTCACTTTTGCTACCCAAATATCAAGTAGATTTTGCATAAGCAAATCATCATTGAGTCCTTGGTGCTGTCATACGCTACTCTCGGAAAGACATGGTGACGTTTGCCACCAGCCTACAAATCATGTTATATATTTCACTGCATGGGAGAGAGGGTGCAAGTTTGTTTCTGCATACCGTGTGACTGGTAATCCCTGCCTGCAGCATACCATCATTTAACTCTGCAATTCATCTTCCTATATTAAGGACTTTTCTTATTTTTCTGATATTAGGCATATATCGGTTATCTGTTTGAACAGGGATCCATTCCCCCAGTAGTAAATTTGCACATACCTCCGTTAAAAAAAACAACCAACCAACGAACAACCAAAACAACAACAGAAAACCCTTCCAAAACCAAGCCAGAACAAAAATCCCGAAGAAGGGATCTTTTCTCCTATCTTTAGTTCTAGGTGTTTATTGCATTCAGTTCTGACTCTGAAATATTTTTACTGCGCATTCCTTCTGACGTTTACTAGTTTAACTTCAGCTTGCTCAGGTTGTACTCCAAAACCAAGCCAGAACAAAAATCCCGAAGAAGGGATCTTTTCTCCTATCTTTAGTTCTAGGTGTTTATTGCATTCAGTTCTGACTCTGAAATATTTTTGCTGCGCATTCCTTCTGACGTTTACTAGTTTAACTTCAGCTTGCTCAGGTTGTACTTTCTCACACAGTCCTCAGCTGTCTTAGAAAGAAAAAGATGGATCTGGGATTGCGTTTTTCCTAGCATTATTGCTACTTTATTGTAATTGATAGCATGGGCACAACGATGACTGTTGAAGCTGAGCTTTGTATTTTGTATTCCACTTTGGTCTGCTGAGTAAGAAAAGCGTTTTTCATGACAGCACTTCTGGTTTGAAGCTCTTATGGCAGAAATCCTGGGAAAGGCACTTGTGCAGGCTGCGAGCCAAGCACTCCTTTCGTGTTAAGCAGAGATACTAAAACCTAAAAAGATGCTGTTCTTTTTTACATAGATTGACTCGTTTAGATTTTCCTAAAGCTTCCATTTGACGTTGTTTATGGAGTTAAAATACTTCTTCAACTCAGCCTTTATATTTGCTACCAGTGAACCTGTTCATTGGTGGCAAATGGGGAGATGAACAGGCTGGAACACCTACCAGAACCTCCCCTTCTGCTTCAGTGTGGCTGAAATAGCTTAAACTGCATTTGCACCCAGCTGTGTGCCAGCAGCGCTGTAGACAGATGTACCTAGTCTTACTGTAATGTAACTGTTCAGGTGAACAGCGGTGAAGCTATGCATAATGCATTCTTTGTTGTGAGCTAGGACGCTCCCCTGTCAAGTGAAGCCTGCCCATGTTACTGCATTCACACCAGCTGAATTTAGACTGCAAGACAGGAGAACAATACAAGTGAAAGCAACCTTGTGTTTCTTGGTTGAACTGCATTATTTAGTGTCTAAAGAACTTGGTGTGCTTCCAAAATCACATTCATTTCATTATTTTGCTGCAGTCCTGTAGTGTCCATTCTGTCTCTTGCCTGCTCAACTTTTGCTTTGTGTCCTCAAATCAGATTTTCTGGAAGTGGCAGTGGACAGGAGGAAAATGCAGCAGTGGCAACTGCAGCTATCAACCCGAAACCCCTTTGTTGCCTATCTCTGTATAAGTCTAGATAGAATTGATAATACTACAGACCAGCCTGGGGCAATTTTCCTTTAAGAGCTTAGTAATGACATTGGTTCCTTTGCGTATATGGAAACTGAAGGATTCTAGGTTAGTATGCTTAGATGTGAGTCATTGTTCTGAGCAGTTTTATTGGAAGAAGAGGAATAAAAATGAATAATGCATTTCATGGAACGAGCATAAAGTTAATGTGGTTGCCAGCTTTTAATGGGTACTTCTGCAGTTTTGTTCTGCAGCCTGAGTAGAACTGTGTGCTTGCTCTTTGCTAAGATAACAGTGTCTTGCTAGGTAACAATTGTGTTGCGCTCTGACAATGTCTGGTTGAAATGGCTAAAGCAAAGCCATTGAATATCTTGAGCAGCTGTCTCGATGATTGGCCCAGCTTCTGCTTTTGGCTCCTAAAGCTCCTGCTCAGGCACCCCTTCAGGTGGCTCCTTTGTCTCCTCCTTTTGAAAATGGTAACATCTACCTGACCTGCATGGGTTTGTGATTCAGTTTTTGTGAGTTCTTTGCTGAATTAAGTTTAGCTCAGATCGGTTCCTTTATCTGGTTTGTACCACAGGAGGAAGGAGAGGTAGCTTTGTTTTGTTTCTTCTTCATCTGTTGGTAGCGTTCATTTGCAGTTTTCTATACGTAGGGTCTGAGGCAGGGGATCAGAACTTCTTAACACTGGTTTTGTTGCTGAAGTCAACATATTGCATAACTAATGCTCTCATTTCAAACCATACGTTCTATATAAATATGTAGCTTGCTTAGCATACCTTGGAGTTGTGTAACATTCTACACATCTTAAGTCAGAAGTACTCTTAATGGGATTAGATGCAATCATAATTGAATTCCTGTGGTGTGATACTGGATATAGGGGTTTATTCCCCTTAGTTCTGTCTGAGTATGTTAGTGAAATAGAAAGCTGGTTTCAGGTGGAAGGAAAAACGCATATCTGATGTTTTCTTTCAGATGTTCCTAAGCTCCAGCACATCTCCTGAGATTCACAGTTATTTGCATGCGAAGGAGCAGGGGGAAGAAAAAATTGAATTTCAACTTCCAACGATAAAAAGGAAAAAAATATTTATTATAGATAAAATGTAGACAGAACTGTACTTTCTTTTGAGAAGATCTGGCCTTTATTTTTCCACTAAAGGTACATCTGAGGTAAGGGAAAATAAAAAAGGGAGAACATAATAACATAACGAAGTTAGAGCAAAGGTGTATGTATTTAAAATCTGTTCTAATAAGAAAAAATTGAATTTCAACTTCCAACGATAAAAAGGAAAAAAATATTTATTATAGTTTTTCTCTGCATTAAAATGTAGAGCGATATAAAATTGGAGCTAAAGTATTGTCTTAGAGTAAGTCAGACTGAACGTTTGAGCAGCTATGGAAACTAAAAGCATCTGTCTCTGCTTCCTCCCAGCTTCCCTGTCCTCCTCCCTCCATAGGCTCAAAGTCCTTGGTGTAACACTGAACGTTTGAGCAGCAACTAAAAGCATGTTATCAGCGCTTCCCAGGCTGAAAGTCAAAAACTCAGCGCTGCACCAGGTACCAAGAGGGAGAAAAAATGACTGCTCCTGCTGAACCCAAGATAGATGCCCTGCTTGTGGGATGCTCTGAACACCTGTGGGATGCTCTGCTTGTGGGATGCTGTGAATCCCTATGGGATGCTCTGCTTGTGGCATGCTCTGGAGCTCCCTTGTGCCACCAGCTCCTTCCTAAGATCCCTACACCAGGGAACATCCACACTGCAGCACAGAGGTGTGGGATCACGGAGTCATGGAATCATGGAATGGGTTGGGTTGAAGGCACCTTAAAGCTCATCCAGCTCCAACCCCTGCCATGGGCAAGGACACCTTCCATGGAGCGGGATGCTCCAAGCCCCATCCAACCATGCCCACTTCCAGGAATACCACACAAACCCCATTCCTTCTGCACCAATCCCTTTCCAATCCCTTCTTTTCCCCATCCTCCCCCTCCCAGGCAAATTCCCTGGATTTGGCACCGTTTGAACTCCCCCCCCCCCCCCCCCCCAAAGTGGCTTTTAAGAACAACCTGGGCCCCATTCCACCTCTTTTTGGCCCAAAGCAGAAGCTGGGAAGCTGCTTCTGGGGCAGCAGCCATGTCCTTGGATCCGGGGCTGCACGGAGGCTGCTGCTGCCAGATCCCGCTTCCAGGCTCTGGGATATAAGGACAACCCCTTCACCACTCCTTGCCCACCAAATCCCAGGATTTTGGGTGCTTTTGAGGGGCAAACAGCGGTGGTTTTGGGATCATTGTGGGATAAATCCTCACCAGGGACCTTGCTCCATGGGGATGCTGCTTCTGCCCCCTGCATCCCTCATCCTTGCGGTTCCTTGGGCACCTTCCTGGTCCTTTTGGCGGGCTCCCATGTGCTTGTTTGAGCCTTTGGGTGCCCCCATCTGCTTCCATTGCCCTTTGGCGTGCCCCCATCCA
>NW_026912997.1:0-25729 GCF_034315485.1 Pezoporus occidentalis
CACTGTTCATTCTGCGCTGACTGTGTTGCTGCGCAGCAGAGAGCAGGCTCTGAACTGATTCCATTCAAATGCTTTTCCTGTATGAAAGGGAGCAGTGAAAGCGCGATTTGGATGCACCGATGTAAAAGTGACTGTGTGCTGAACAGGTCCAACGCCAGCTTTCCCTCCTGGCTCTTCTGCTGTGGGAGCAGAGGCCAAACGTTCGTGCTATACTCACTGGGCTGCTGGGCAGCTGAAAGCGACCAGCTGAGAATTTGGATTCAAATGGACTTTTAGGTATGAAACCGAGGAGAGACTGCAATGATGGTGACCCTGTTGCAAAGCAGCCTGTGTGCTGAAGGGCCCCAGCACTAGCTTTCCCTGCTGGTTCTTCTGCTGTGGGAGCAGATGCCACTGTTCTTTCTGTGCTGACTGTGTTGCTGCCAGCAGAGAGCAGGCTCTGAACTGATTCCATTCAAATGCTTTTCCTGTATGAAAGGGAGCAGTGAAAGCAACGATGGATGCACCAATGTAAAGGTGATTGTGTGCTGAACAGGTCCAGCACCAGCTTTCCCTCCTGGCTCTTCTGCTGTGGGAGCAGAGGCCAAACGTTCGTGCTGTACTCACTGTGCTGCCTGCAGCTGAGAGAGACCACCTGAGAATTTGGATTCAAATGGACTTTTAGGTATGAAACCGAGGAGAGACTGCAATGATGGTGACACCGTTGCAAAGCAGCCTGTGTGCTGAAGAGGCCCAGCACTAGCTTTCCCTGCTGGTTCTTCTGCTGTGGGAGCAGATGCCACTGTTCATTCTCTGCTGACTGTGTTGCTGCCAGCAGAGAGCAGGCTCTGAACTGATTCCATTCAAATGCTTTTCCTGTATGAAAGGGAGCAGTGAAAGCAACGATGGGATGCACCAATGTGAAGTTGATTGTGTGCTGAACCAGGTCCAGCACCAGCTTTCAATCCTGACACTTCTGCTGTGGGAGCAGAGGCCAAACGTTCGTGCTGTACTCACTGGGCTGCTGGGCAGCTGAAAGCGACCAGCTGAGAATTTGGATTCAAATGGACTTTTAGGTATGAAACCGAGGAGAGACTGCAATGATGGTGGCACCGTTGCAAAGCAGCCTGTGTGCTGAAGAGGCCCAGCACTAGCTTTCCCTGCTGGTTCTTCTGCTGTGGGAGCAGATGCCACTGTTCGTTCTGTGCTGACTGTGTTGCTGCCAGCAGAGAGCAGGCTCTGAACTGATTCCATTCAAATGCTTTTCCTGTATGAAAGGGAGCAGTGACAGCAACGATGGATGCACCAATGTAAAGGTGATTGTGTGCTGAACAGGTCCAGCACAAGCTTTCAACTCCTGCACTTCTGCTGTGGAGAGCATCAGCATGAACGTTTGCTGTACTCACTGGGCTGCCTGCAGCTGAGAGTGACCAGCTGAGAATTTGGATTCAAATGGAGTTTTAGGTATGAAACCGAGGAGAGACTGCAATGATGGTGACACCGTTGCAAAGCAGCCTGTGTGCTGAAGAGGCTCAGCACTAGCTTTCCCTGCTGGTTCTTCTGCTGTGGGAGCAGATGCCACTGTTCATTCTGGGCTGACTGTGTTGCTGCGCAGCAGAGAGCAGGCTCTGAACTGATTCCATTCAAATGCTTTTCCTGTATGAAAGGGAGCAGTGAAAGCAACGATGGATGCACCAATGTAAAGGTGACTGTGTGCTGAACAGGTCCAGCACAAGCTTTCCCTCCTGGCTCTTCTGCTGTGGGAGCAGAGGCCAAACGTTCGTGCTGTACTCACTGTGCTGCCTGCAGCTGAGAGCGACCAGCTGAGAATTTGGATTCAAATGGAGTTTTAGGTATGAAACCGAGGAGAGACTGCAATGATGGTGACACCGTTGCAAAGCAGCCTGTGTGCTGAAGAGGCCCAGCACTAGCTTTCCCTGCTGGTTCTTCTGCTGTGGGAGCAGATGCCACTGTTCTTTCTGTGCTGACTGTGTTGCTGCGCAGCAGAGAGCAGGCTCTGAACTGATTCCATTCAAATGCTTTTCCTGTATGAAAGGGAGCAGTGAAAGCAACGATGGATGCACCAATGTAAAAGTGATTGTGTGCTGAACAGGTCCAGCACCAGCTTTCCCTCCTGGCTCTTCTGCTGTGGGAGCAGAGGCCAAACGTTCGTGCTGTACTCACTGTGCTGCTGGGCAGCTGAGAGAGACCAGCTGAGAATTTGGATTCAAATGGACTTTTAGGTATGAAACCGAGGAGAGACTGCAATGATGGTGACACCGTTGCAAAGCAGCCTGTGTGCTGAAGAGGCCCAGCACTAGCTTTCCCTGCTGGTTCTTCTGCTGTGGGAGCAGATGCCACTGTTCTTTCTGTGCTGACTGTGTTGCTGCCAGCAGAGAGCAGGCTCTGAACTGATTCCATTCAAATGCTTTTCCTGTATGAAAGGGAGCAGTGAAAGCAACGATGGATGCACCAATGTAAAGGTGATTGTGTGCTGAACAGGTCCAGCACAAGCTTTCAATCCTGACACTTCTGCTGTGGGAGCAGAGGCCAAACGTTCGTGCTGTACTCACTGTGCTGCCTGCAGCTGAGAAGCGACCAGCTGAGAATTTGGATTCAAATGGACTTTTAGGTATGAAACCGAGGAGAGACTGCAATGATGGTGACACCGTTGCAAAGCAGCCTGTGTGCTGAAGAGGCCCAGCACTAGCTTTCCCTGCTGGTTCTTCTGCTGTGGGAGCAGATGCCACTGTTCATTCTGTGCTGACTGTGTTGCTGCGCAGCAGAGAGCAGGCTCTGAACTGATTCCATTCAAATGCTTTTCCTGTATGAAAGGGAGCAGTGAAAGCAACGATGGATGCACCAATGTAAAGGTGATTGTGTGCTGAACAGGTCCAGCACCAGCTTTCTATCCTGGCTCTTCTGCTGTGGGAGCAGAAGCCAAACGTTCGTGCTGTACTCACTGTGCTGCCTGCAGCTGAGAGAGACCAGCTGAGAATTTGGATTCAAATGGAGTTTTAGGTATCAGAAGCCAGACGTTCGTGCTGTACTCACTGTGCTGCTGGGCAGCTGAAAGCGACCAGCTGAGAATTTGGATTCAAATGGAGTTTTAGGTATGAAACCGAGGAGAGACTGCAATGATGGTGGCACCGTTGCAAAGCAGCCTGTGTGCTGAAGAGGCCCATTGTTGGAGTCGCGGAAGACAAGCCTCATGCTCTCATGGTCAGCAAGTCTCGTTTATTGATCACAATACATCTATATTTATAGATCACATAATCAGGTACACATATATGCAAGGATACACAAGCTTATTGGCTTAGATACGTTTGACGCAAAGGTTCCTTAGGCGACCACCACCACTTCTGCTTTCAGCTCTGCTAGCCTTTTGCAATATGCCACATCAGCATGAACGTTTGGCCACATCAGCAGGATGTATATCCTGTCTTTTGAGCAACCATTAACCACACGGTTGCTGTGTCCTTCGGCCTAGATCTTGACTAGTTGCACAGTCTCGTGGCCTTTGTCCTGCAGCCATTCTGCTGTCAGGCTCTCTACACTTCCCCCATTTTCTTTAGTAGCCAGCATTGCCATTTTATGATCAAAAGCGTTCATTATCATTCTTTGCAAGCATTGCATAATACATGGTAAAAGCAAAACCGCTAGTAATATTATGACCACCACCAAAACAATTTTCTCTATTAGGGTGATAAGCCAGGGGGATAGTCCAAAAGATGCTAACCAATTTGTGAAGGGATCACTTGTCTCCTGTAATTTTCGCATATTGTCTTTCAATTGTGCTAATTGTTTGTGAATGGAGTTAGAGTGGTCCGAAAGATTCATGCAGCACATGCCTTCAAACTCATCACACCCATGACCTTGCGCGAGGAGTAAAAAATCTATGGCAGCTCGATTTTGAAGAACTGCGTGTCGAACTCTCTCTAGGTCCATGGCTAGATCTGACAAAATGTTTGTCGTGATGTTTATTTGTTTCCCTGTCCAACAAGCTAATTTTCTTAATTGAGTGGGAGCTTGAGCAGATGCTACACCAGGAGCAAAAATACTAGCTAGAATAACTTTAGGAGGATCCCAAAGTGTGACTGTATCGTGGCACTCTGAGTTTAATTGCGTGGTTGTTCTTTTACGACGTGGGTGAGTATGATTGGCCTTGAGAACTGTCATTATGTCGGGTGCAAACATTGTTAAATGACCTATATAACAGGGTCCTCCTATTGGGCTTCGGGGAATTCCTTGCCATGCCCTATCACCACAGATGAGGAAATATCCGTCAGGTAAATAGCCTGTACGGGAGGTAACAACATATTTATGGGTAATGCTCTGACAATAAGCGGTCTCGTTATAGGGTCTGTATGAGGAAACATTGACTGGGCGGTATTGGCTGTGATGACTTTCAAATTTAAAGCAATTTTGTGCAGGCGCAGAGCCAAGCAGGTTAAACTCTTGGATTTCAGAAACATTTTTAGCACAGCGTTTGGTAACACAACTAACAATAACGCTACTAATGCTAAAGGTAAGATTAGCTGGAACTCCTACTAAACAGGTTCTAAAGGGGTCAGAAGCTTTCGCAAGAGCGAGACATAGACTACTCTGATTAACCTTTTCAGCCCAAGTGACCCACATGTTTTTTCGTTCTTCTATTTTGTTTAGGGTGTCCCATGTTTCTGCAATGGGATTGAAAGCGACGGCAAGTCCGATCCCAATCATCAGGTTTAACTTGCCACATGGTTGGGATACCCACATTTTGGCCACACCTTGTTTCTAAAATTATGGTAGCGGAGGCAGCTTGAAGACAATTAAGTTGTTGTTGTACCCGCCACTTTAAATATCGTAAATTTAGATCCTCTCTATTCTCAATTGCGGGATACTCCTGAAAAAAGAGAGCTCCAGTTTCCACAAAAAATGCTCTAAGGGGAGTATTATTGTTACTGTGCTGCAAATCCCAACTGCAATCTATACAACAATTAAGTAGCCTCAATTGATGTTGAGAGACCCACCACTTTTGATGACACCTCCCACAGTTAATTTTTACCCAGGCAAGATGCGTTTCTTGCAAACAAGCAAAACAATAGCGCGGCAGAACAAACTTATCACAGAGGGAGTTAAGTTCCCAACTCAGGCATGTCTCTGCTTCTTCTTCCGTTCTATATGATAACCGGACCCCAAAGCGTCTCTCAACTGGTTCCAGCAGCGGTCGTAGTACACTCTGCAGGCGATGGCGTCGTCTCACTTCCGGGCTGTTCATTCAGATGGGCTGCGCGGGTCCACCTAGCTGGAATCCACTTGGTTCCTGTTGGGGTGGAAACACAAACATAGCCCCCCCCCCAATAAATGACCTGGGCAGGGGGCTGCCATAGCCCAGTTGTTGGGTCCTTATATTGCACGTAAATAGGCGGTGCAGGAGTTGGTTCTTTTTGAAAGTGTTTAACTACAGGGGGCAACTTTTCTTCCCCAAAGAGACAAAGATGATTCAATACAAATAACGCTCGCAACAATTTTTCTACGGGGGTAGAGAGATCCGTATATTTGGCAATATATCTTTTTAATGTACTATTTGCCCTTTCTACCACTGCTTGACCGGTGGGATTGTGGGGGATACCCTTAGTATGCTTGATCCCCCAGAACAGCATATATTTCTGTATGCGTTCACTAACATATGCTGGGCCGTTATCAGTCTTGATTTCTTTGGGAACCCCCATTACGGCTATACAACTATTTAAATGTTTTTCTACATGTGTGGCCTTCTCGCCTGTTTGTGCAGTTGCCCAAATGTAATGACTATAGGTGTCAATAGTAACATGAACATATTTAAGCTTTCCAAACTGGGGTATATGGGTAACATCCATTTGCCATACTTGATTTGAATCTAGTCCTTTGGGGTTAACTCCCATACTTAAACCAACTCCTCCTTGAGGGTAGCTACAGACAGAGCATGTTTTAATAATAGCACGAGCTTCATGTATGGGGATATCAAATTCTCTAGCTAACCCCTTAGCATTCTGGTGAAAAATATTGTGACTTTCCCTAGCAGCGATACTGCGGGGGATGATTGATGGCTGTTGCATAGCTACCAGCTTATCGGCCCTTGCATTTCCTTCCCCTAATCCCATTTCCCACTTATGACTTCTAATATGAAGTACTGAATAAGGATAAGCTCTAGCGTGTATCACCCTCTTAAGGGATAAAAAGAGTTCTCCAAGCCTAGGATTAGTAACATCTTTGATAGCGGCGTCTTCAACACGAGAGGCTACTGTCACCACATATAGAGAATCGGAGATGACATTAAGGGGTTGTTGGAATGTATGAAGGGCCCAAATGACGGCCAAGAGTTCAAGGGTTTGAAGATTATCTTCAGGTGTGGCGTTAAGGATATGATGACACCAAGTTTCTCCTTGTTTCCATGTAGCTGCTGCTGTTCGGGATCTTTTTCCCGCATCGGTAAAGACTGTAATGGCTTCCGGGATGGGCGATTCGCTTCTGAGGGGTTTGACAATCCATTGCCAATGACCAAGCCATGCTAAAGTGCTAGGTTTAACTTTTGACGTGAGCACTTTGCAAGGAGCGTTTAGCAAAGCAAGAGCTAGGTCATTATCATTCAGGAGAAACCAATCTAAATCGGAATGTTCCATACGGCAAGATCTAAGGGGAGGACAGGGTCACGACGAGAGACAAAACCAGTTGTAACACAGTGCATAATTTCCTGGAAGGCTTGCAACTGCGCTGGGGACAGTGTCACAGGTGTAGCTGGGTCAGTGCCTTTAAGTAATGGTCGTAAAACGTCGAGAAGGTCATTGGGGATACCTGTCACTGGTTTGAGCCATTGCAGATCACCCATCAGTTTTTGAGCTTCATGAAGATTAGTTGGAATATTAGTGGCCAATAATTTTTGTGGACGTATGACCCTGTTAGTGATGATCCATCCTAAATATTTCCAAGGAGCGGTGAGTTGAAGTTTCTCTTCAGATATTTGCAGACCTTGACGATGTAATAAAGTTGTAATCATCTGGAGTTGCTCAGAAGAAAAGGGGCGTTTCTGAGCAAAAAGTAAATCGTCCATATAGTGATAAATAATGACTTCAGGCAGGTTTTTCCGTATTGGTTGTAAAGCAGTGTCCACAAACAATTGGCAAAGGGTAGGAGAGTTTCGCATACCTTGTGGGAGAACCTTCCACTCAAACCTTTTATCAGGTTCCCCCCTGTTTTGAGCTGGTAGGGTAAATGCAAAGCGTTTTGTGTCCTGAGGATGTAGAGGAATAGTGAAAAAGCAGTCCTTTAAATCAATAACTAAAAGGGACCAGTCTTGTGGTATCATGGCTGGGTTTGGGAGGCCAGGTTGTAAAGCTCCCATGGGTTCCATTTGAGAATTGATTGCGCGCAGGTCGTGTAATAAACGATAGGATCCAGACTTTTTCTTTATCACAAAAATGGGAGTATTCCAAGGGCTGACGGATGGCGTCAGGTGGCCGAGCTGTAATTGTTCCGCCACTAGATGGTGTGCTTGTAAAAGGCTTTCCCCTTTTAATGGCCATTGCTTAACGACCACGGGTGTGGCAGTGGTCCATGTTAGGGGTATGGGGAAAGCCCAAGCAATGGCCGTTATGCTAAAGGGGAGTCCGTGAGTTTAAATCCCAATTGTGCTAAAACATCGCGGCCTAGGATACAATCGACTTCATCGGGGAGTAGAGTAAGAGAGAAGGAAGCGGGAGCTTGCTTTCCCTCTAAAATGACGGTAAGTACCGGCGTCTGTCGCGCGAGCCGAACCCCTCCGATTCCTGTAATCGTACCATTAGTCGAGATTGTAGGCCATGATGTGGGGTATAGTTTAGAGTCTATAATGCAGGAATCGGCACCTGTATCGAGGAGAGCTTTTGACAAAGACAGGATATGACCTTGCCATGCAATTTTACAGGAACGTTTCGGTCTTTCGGAAAGGTCAAGGCATAACATAGTAATTTTTCCTGTAGATCCTAATTGTCCTTTTCGCTTAGGCAGATTATGTGGTGAAATTGGCATGGTAGAGAGGAGGGGAATGAGTTGAGCGATTTTCTCTCCTTTCGGAATGGTCAATGGGGGAAAGTTGGTACGAGCAAGAATAAAAATTTCTCCAGTGGAGTCAGGATCTAGCACTCCGGGATCAATGTGGAGGCCTTGTAAGGTGGCTGAGGAGCGGCCCAATATTATACCTCCTACCGGCTGATTATTAATCAAAATGGGACTTTGAATGCCTGTAGGAACAGCATAGGTATCTGTATTGTAAAAGGTAACATCTATAGCTGTTGCCAAGTCATATCCGAGGCTGCCGCTTGTGGCAGGGATGAGACTGTTACAGGTTGGGCGGCTATTTGTGTCTTGGCGCGGCTCCTCCTCGCGCTGGCCGGGGAGTTTCCCTGGCTTTGTCGTCTGCGGCATGCATTGGTATTATGAGTGGACGATTGACACGGGTCGCACCAAACACCAGGGGCCCGACAGGCACAACGAATGTGGCCTAATCTTCCACATCGGAAACATTTCATTCGGGTGGTTGGGGTTGCAGGACGAGTCTGCGCTACTGCCGCCTGGAGGGGTGCAAGGGCTGCCAAAACTTGGCTTTGAACTTTAGATTGGGCGCTAAGACCCTCGCCAATTTTGTTAAGGGCTTCTACTACAAAAATCTGACTGCCCGAGGGGAGAGTATTTGCTTTATCTAAGAGGTCTTGAACTACCCAATTACCAGGAGCGGTAGCAATAAGGGAGCGTGTGACCTGGTTACCATTCTGTATAATACACTGTTTCAGGAGGGCATCCTGCATATGCTCCGCAACACCAGCTTTGGAAAGGGCTTGCATTAACTTGTCAACAAATGACCCAAGGGGTTCCTCTCGTCCCTGTTTAATAGCCATGTACATAGGGGGTCCCCCCGGTTCCCGAATCTTATCCATCGCCCTTTTTGCCACCCGCATAACTTCTCGCAGTTTCTCTGCTCCCATTAATGCCTGTTGCTCTGCTCTTATTTGAGCGCCCGTACCTAGCAACTCATCTACCGTAATGCCCTGTAGAGGGTCTCCCTGCACTCTGGGAAAGGCTACCGAGGCGGCAGCTTCCTCCCCCCAACGTGTATCAAAGGTAAGCTTTTGGTGGGGGGTGTAAATCAAACGAGCAATACCTCTGATATCTGCAGGCAGAAGGACCATAGAATTGAACAGATAATCAAGCATTTGTTTAACCGGCTCACTAGTCACCCCAAATTGAGCAACTGTAGCATGAAGTTGTGCCAATAACTTCCAATCGATCTGTGTAATCTCTGCCCGTTGCCCACCGCCAGGCTGTGGGTGGAAAACTACCGGAAATGCCATAGGCGACGGGACCTGTTCTCGCGCCGCCTCCGCCAAAGTCATGTCCCCACTTTCAACCCCATGGCGTGCCAGTGCAGCCCAAGCCTCCCGTCTCTCTCTAGCCATAGCCTCCGCGAGATCTGAAAAGACCCCGGGGAACGGCTCCGTGGCATCCGAGGACGAGGGAGGGGGGGGTTGGGGATTTCCGGGCGGACCCGGTGGGGCGGTAGGGGCAGGAGGGGGGGGTATGTCTACCACAGAAAGGGCAGGCGGGTTAGGTGCAGAGGGGTCGTATTGACGATTGTGGTCCTGTGCCAGCCGAGCGCTTTCGGCCACACGTTTTTCTGCCTGTACCATCAAGAGTTCATTATGTATTAAACGCCATAATTTAGAAAATTTCTTAGCCGTTTTATCATCATCTAGAGTGAGTTCCCAAAGCTTATCGCCATATTGGCGCCATTCAGAAAGCTGATGGACAGTGTGAGGGTCGGCAAAGATGCCAAGGGAACGGGCATGAGAGAGAAGGGCGGGGAGGTCTTTATCAAAATCTAAGCCTTTAAGCCCCCGGCGACGGAGGAAGGCAGTGAAGAGGTCATACGCCGCTTGCCTATCCATAAATACCGGTACCGTTGCAACCTCCAGGCGTCGGCAGCGCGTAGCGGCAGAGGCAGCCGATGCAGCCCTCCGGGCCAAAGCAGGAGACGAGCAGTCCGCCGATGCAGCACTCCAGTTCTGCAAAAGCCGTCAGTCGAGACCCGCACCCAACGCGACTCCGGCAAGCAAGGAGGGGTCCCTGTTCGGGCGCCAGTTGTTGGAGTCGCGGAAGACAAGCCTCATGCTCTCATGGTCAGCAAGTCTCGTTTATTGATCACAATACATCTATATTTATAGATCACATAATCAGGTACACATATATGCAAGGATACACAAGCTTATTGGCTTAGATACGTTTGACGCAAAGGTTCCTTAGGCGACCACCACCACTTCTGCTTTCAGCTCTGCTAGCCTTTTGCAATATGCCACATCAGCATGAACGTTTGGCCACATCAGCAGGATGTATATCCTGTCTTGAGCAACCATTAACCACACGGTTGCTGTGTCCTTCGGCCTAGATCTTGACTAGTTGCACAGTCTCGTGGCCTTTGTCCTGCAGCCATTCTGCTGTCAGGCTCTCTACAGCCCAGCACTAGCTTTCCCTGCTGGTTCTTCTGCTGTGGGAGCAGATGCCACTGTTCATTCTGCGCTGACTGTGTTGCTGCGCAGCTGAGAGCAGGCTCTGGACTGATTCCATTCAAATGCTTTTCCTGTATGAAAGGGAGCAGTGAAAGCAACGATGGATGCACCGATGTAAAAGTGACTGTGTGCTGAACAGGTCCAACACCAGCTTTCCCTCCTGGCTGCTGTGGGAGCAGAGGCCAAACGTTCGTGCTGTACTCACTGGGCTGCTGGGCAGCTGAAAGCGACCAGCTGAGAATTTGGATTCAAATGGACTTTTAGGTATGAAACCGAGGAGAGACTGCAATGATGGTGACACCGTTGCAAAGCAGCCTGTGTGCTGAAGAGGCCCAGCACCAGCTTTCCCTGCTGGTTCTTCTGCTGTGGGAGCAGATGCCACTGTTCTTTCTGTGCTGACTGTGTTGCTGCCAGCAGAGAGCAGGCTCTGAACTGATTCCATTCAAATGCTTTTCCAGTATGAAAGGGAGCAGTGAAAGCAACGATGGATGCACCAATGTAAAGGTGATTGTGTGCTGAACAGGTCCAGCACAAGCTTTCCCTCCTGGCTCTTCTGCTGTGGGAGCAGAAGCCAAACGTTCGTGCTGTACTCACTGGGCTGCTGGGCAGCTGAAGAGCGACCAGCTGAGAATTTGGATTCAAATGGACTTTTAGGTATGAAACCGAGGAGAGACTGCAATGATGGTGACACCGTTGCAAAGCAGCCTGTGTGCTGAAGAGGCCCAGCACCAGCTTTCCCTGCTGGTTCTTCTGCTGTGGGAGCAGATGCCACTGTTCTTTCTGTGCTGACTGTGTTGCTGCCAGCAGAGAGCAGGCTCTGAACTGATTCCATTCAAATGCTTTTCCAGTATGAAAGGGAGCAGTGAAAGCAACGATGGATGCACCAATGTAAAGGTGATTGTGTGCTGAACAGGTCCAGCACCAGCTTTCCCTCCTGGCTCTTCTGCTGTGGGAGCAGAGGCCAAACGTTCGTGCTGTACTCACTGTGCTGCCTGCAGCTGAGAGCGACCAGCTGAGAATTTGGATTCAAATGGACTTTTAGGTATGAAACCGAGGAGAGACTGCAATGATGGTGACACCGTTGCAAAGCAGCCTGTGTGCTGAAGAGGCCCAGCACTAGCTTTCCCTGCTGGTTCTTCTGCTGTGGGAGCAGATGCCACTGTTCCTTCTACGCTGACTGTGTTGCTGCGCAGCAGAGAGCAGGCTCTGGACTGATTCCATTCAAATGCTTTTCCTGTATGAAAGTGAGCAGTGAAAGCAACGATGGATGCACCAATGTAAAGGTGATTGTGTGCTGAACAGGTCCAGCACCAGCTTTCCCTCCTGGCTCTTCTGCTGTGGGAGCAGAGGCCAAACGTTCGTGCTGTACTCACTGTGCTGCCTGCAGCTGAGAGAGACCAGCTGAGAATTTGGATTCAAATGTAGTTTTAGGTATGAAACCGAGGAGAGACTGCAATGATGGTGACACCGTTGCAAAGCAGCCTGTGTGCTGAAGAGGCCCAGCACTAGCTTTCCCTGCTGGTTCTTCTGCTGTGGGAGCAGATGCCACTGTTCATTCTGTGCTGACTGTGTTGCTGCGCAGCAGAGAGCAGGCTCTGAACTGATTCCATTCAAATGCTTTTCCTGTATGGAAGTGAGCAGTGAAAGCAACGATGGATGCACCAATGTAAAGGTGATTGTGTGCTGAACAGGTCCAGCACCAGCTTTCCCTCCTGGCTCTTCTGCTGTGGGAGCAGAGGCCAAACGTTCGTGCTGTACTCACTGTGCTGCCTGCAGCTGAGAGAGACCAGCTGAGAATTTGGATTCAAATGGACTTTTAGGTATGAAACCGAGGAGAGACTGCAATGATGGTGACACCGTTGCAAAGCGGCCTGTGTGCTGAAGAGGCCCAGCACTAGCTTTCCGTGCTGGTTCTTCTGCTGTGGGAGCAGATGCCACTGTTCTTTCTGTGCTGACTGTGTTGCTGCGTAGCAGAGAGCAGGCTCTGGACTGATTCCATTCAAATGCTTTTCCTGTATGAAAGGGAGCAGTGAAAGCAACGATGGATGCACCAATGTAAAGTTGATTGTGTGCTGAACAGGTCCAGCACCAGCTTTCAATCCTGACACTTCTGCTGTGGGAGCAGAGGCCAAACGTTCGTGCTGTACTCACTGTGCTGCCTGCAGCTGAGAGCGACCAGCTGAGAATTTGGATTCAAATGGACTTTTAGGTATGAAACCGAGGAGAGACTGCCATGATGGTGACACCGTTGCAAAGCAGCCTGTGTGCTGAAGAGGCCCAGCACCAGTGCTGTGGGAGCAGATGCCACTGTTCATTCTGTGCTGACTGTGTTGCTGCCAGCAGAGAGCAGGCTCTGAACTGATTCCATTCAAATGCTTTTCCTGCATGAAATGGAGCAGTGAAAGCAACGATGGATGCACCAATGTAAAGGTGATTGTGTGCTGAACAGGTCCAGCACCAGCTTTCAATCCTGACACTTCTGCTGTGGGAGCAGAGGCCAAACGTTCGTGCTGTACTCACTGTGCTGCCTGCAGCTGAGAGAGACCAGCTGAGAATTTGGATTCAAATGGAGTTTTAGGTATGAAACCGAGGAGAGACTGCAATGATGGTGACACCGTTGCAAAGCAGCCTGTGTGCTGAAGAGGCCCAGCACTAGCTTTCCCTGCTGGTTCTTCTGCTGTGGGAGCAGATGCCACTGTTCATTCTGTGCTGACTGTGTTGCTGCGCAGCAGAGAGCAGGCTCTGAACTGATTCCATTCAAATGCTTTTCCTGTATGAGCTTTCCCTCCTGGCTCTTCTGCTGTGGGAGCAGAGGCCAAACGTTCGTGCTGTACTCACTGTGCTGCTGCAGCTGAGAGCGACCACCTGAGAATTTGGATTCAAATGGACTTTTAGGTATGAAACCGAGGAGAGACTGCAATGATGGTGACACCGTTGCAAAGCAGCCTGTGTGCTGAAGAGGCCCAGCATTAGCTTTCCCTGCTGGTTCTTCTGCTGTGGGAGCAGATGCCACTGTTCATTCTGTGCTGACTGTGTTGCTGCGCAGCAGAGAGCAGGCTCTGAACTGATTCCATTCAAATGCTTTTCCTGTATGGAAGTGAGCAGTGAAAGCAACGATGGATGCACCAATGTAAAGGTGATTGTGTGCTGAACAGGTCCAGCACCAGCTTTCCCTCCTGGCTCTTCTGCTGTGGGAGCAGAGGCCAAACGTTCGTGCTGTACTCACTGTGCTGCCTGCAGCTGAGAGAGACCAGCTGAGAATTTGGATTCAAATGGACTTTTAGGTATGAAACCGAGGAGAGACTGCAATGATGGTGACACCGTTGCAAAGCGGCCTGTGTGCTGAAGAGGCCCAGCACCAGCATTCCGTGCTGGTTCTTCTGCTGTGGGAGCAGATGCCACTGTTCTTTCTGTGCTGTGTTGCTGCCAGCAGAGAGCAGGCTCTGAACTGATTCCATTCAAATGCTTTTCCTGTATGAAAGGGAGCAGTGAAAGCAACGATGGATGCACCAATGTAAAGGTGATTGTGTGCTGAACAGGTCCAGCACCAGCTTTCCCTCCTGGCTCTTCTGCTGTGGAAGCAGAGGCCAAACGTTCGTGCTGTACTCACTGTGCTGCTGGGCAGCTGAAAGCGACCAGCTGAGAATTTGGATTCAAATGGACTTTTAGGTATGAAACCGAGGAGAGACTGCAATGATGGTGACACCGTTGCAAAGCAGCCTGTGTGCTGAAGAGGCCCAGCACTAGCTTTCCCTGCTGGTTCTTCTGCTGTGGGAGCAGATGCCACTGTTCGTTCTGTGCTGACTGTGTTGCTGTGCAGCAGAGAACAGGCTCTGAACTGATTCCATTCAAATGCTTTTCCTGTATGAAAGGGAGCAGTGAAAGCAACGATGGATGCACCAACGTAAAGGTGATTGTGTGCTGAACAGGTCCAGCACCAGCTTTCCCTCCTGGCTCTTCTGCTGTGGGAGCAGAGGCCAAACGTTCCTGCTGTACTCACTGTGCTGCCTGCAGCTGAGAGAGACCAGCTGAGAATTTGGATTCAAATGGACTTTTAGGTATGAAACCGAGGAGAGACTGCAATGATGGTGACACCGTTGCAAAGCAGCCTGTGTGCTGAAGAGGCCCAGCACTAGCTTTCCCTGCTGGTTCTTCTCCTGTGGGAGCAGATGCCACTGTTCATTCTGTGCTGACTGTGTTGCTGCGCAGCAGAGAGCAGGCTCTGGACTGATTCCATTCAAATGCTTTTCCTGTATGAAACTGAGCAGTGAAAGCAACGATGGATGCACCAATGTAAAGGTGATTGTGTGCTGAACAGGTCCAGCACCAGCTTTCAATCCTGACACTTCTGCTGTGGGAGCAGAGGCCAAACGTTCCTGCTGTACTCACTGTGCTGCCTGCAGCTGAGAGCGACCAGCTGAGAATTTGGATTCAAATGGACTTTTAGGTATGAAACCGAGGAGAGACTGCAATGATGGTGACACCGTTGCAAAGCGGCCTGTGTGCTGAAGAGGCCCAGCACTAGCTTTCCCTGCTGGTTCTTCTGCTGTGGGAGCAGATGCCACTGTTCTTTCTGTGCTGACTGTGTTGCTGCCAGCAGAGAGCAGGTTCTGAACTGATTCCATTCAAATGCTTTTCCTGTATGAAAGGGAGCAGTGAAAGCAACGATGGATGCACCAATGTAAAGGTGATTGTGTGCTGAACAGGTCCAGCACCAGCTTTCCCTCCTGGCTCTTCTGCTGTGGAAGCAGAGGCCAAACGTTCGTGCTGTACTCACTGTGCTGCTGGGCAGCTGAGAGAGACCAGCTGAGAATTTGGATTCAAATGGACTTTTAGGTATGAAACCGAGGAGAGACTGCAATGATGGTGACACCGTTGCAAAGCAGCCTGTGTGCTGAAGAGGCCCAGCACCAGCTTTCCCTGCTGGTTCTTCTGCTGTGGGAGCAGATGCCACTGTTCTTTCTGTGCTGACTGTGTTGCTGCCAGCAGAGAGCAGGCTCTGAACTGATTCCATTCAAATGCTTTTCCTGTATGAAAGGGAGCAGTGAAAGCAACGATGGATGCACCAATGTAAAGGTGATTGTGTGCTGAACAGGTCCAGCACAAGCTTTCAATCCTGGCTCTTCTGCTGTGGGAGCAGAAGCCAAACGTTCGTGCTGTACTCACTGTGCTGCTGGGCAGCTGAAAGCGACCAGCTGAGAATTTGGATTCAAATGGACGTTTAGGTATGAAACCGAGGAGAGACTGCAATGATGGTGACACCGTTGCAAAGCAGCCTGTGTGCTGAAGAGGCCCAGCACTAGCTTTCCCTGCTGGTTCTTCTGCTGTGGGAGCAGATGCCACTGTTCATTCTGTGCTGACTGTGTTGCTGCGCAGCAGAGAGCAGGCTCTGGACTGATTCCATTCAAATGCTTTTCCTGTATGAAAGGGAGCAGTGAAAGCAACGATGGATGCACCAATGTAAAGGTGATTGTGTGCTGAACAGGTCCAGCACCAGCTTTCCCTCCTGGCTCTTCTGCTGTGGGAGCAGAGGCCAAACGTTCGTGCTGTACTCACTGTGCTGCCTGCAGCTGAGAGAGACCAGCTGAGAATTTGGATTCAAATGGACTTTTAGGTATGAAACCGAGGAGAGACTGCAATGATGGTGACACCGTTGCAAAGCAGCCTGTGTGCTGAAGAGGCCCAGCACCAGCTTTCCCTGCTGGTTCTTCTGCTGTGGGAGCAGATGCCACTGTTCTTTCTGTGCTGTGTTGCTGCCAGCAGAGAGCAGGCTCTGAACTGATTCCATTCAAATGCTTTTCCTGTATGAAAGGGAGCAGTGAAAGCAACGATGGATGCACCAATGTAAAGGTGATTGTGTGCTGAACAGGTCCAGCACCAGCTTTCCCTCCTGGCTCTTCTGCTGTGGAAGCAGAGGCCAAACGTTCGTGCTGTACTCACTGTGCTGCTGGGCAGCTGAAAGCGACCAGCTGAGAATTTGGATTCAAATGGACTTTTAGGTATGAAACCGAGGAGAGACTGCAATGATGGTGACACCGTTGCAAAGCAGCCTGTGTGCTGAAGAGGCCCAGCACTAGCTTTACCTGCTGGTTCTTCTGCTGTGGGAGCAGATGCCACTGTTCATTCTGTGTTGACTGTTTTGCTGCGCAGCAGAGAGCAGGCTCTGCACTGATTCCATTCAAATGCTTTTCCTGTATGAAAGTGAGCAGTGAAAGCAACGATGGATGCACCAATGTAAAGGTGATTGTGTGCTGAACAGGTCCAGCACCAGCTTTCAATCCTGGTTCTTCAGCTGTGGGAGCAGAAGCCAAACGTTCGTGCTGTACTCACTGTGCTGCCTGCAGCTGAGAGCGACCAGCTGAGAATTTGGATTCAAATGGACTTTTAGGTATGAAACCGAGGAGAGACTGCAATGATGGTGACACCGTTGCAAAGCAGCCTGTGTGCTGAAGAGGCCCAGCACTAGCTTTCCCTGCTGGTTCTTCTGCTGTGGGAGCAGATGCCACTGTTCGTTCTGTGCTGACTGTGTTGCTGTGCAGCAGAGAGCAGGCTCTGAACTGATTCCATTCAAATGCTTTTCCTGTATGAAAGGGAGCAGTGAAAGCAACGATGGATGCACCAATGTAAAGGTGATTGTGTGCTGAACAGGTCCAGCACCAGCTTTCCCTCCTGGCTCTTCTGCTGTGGGAGCAGAGGCCAAACGTTCCTGCTGTACTCACTGTGCTGCCTGCAGCTGAGAGAGACCAGCTGAGAATTTGGATTCAAATGGACTTTTAGGTATGAAACCGAGGAGAGACTGCAATGATGGTGACACCGTTGCAAAGCAGCCTGTGTGCTGAAGAGGCCCAGCACTAGCTTTCCCTGCTGGTTCTTCTGCTGTGGGAGCAGATGCCACTGTTCATTCTGTGCTGACTGTGTTGCTGCGCAGCAGAGAGCAGGCTCTGAACTGATTCCATTCAAATGCTTTTCCTGTATGAAACTGAGCAGTGAAAGCAACGATGGATGCACCAATGTAAAGGTGATTGTGTGCTGAACAGGTCCAGCACCAGCTTTCAATCCTGACACTTCTGCTGTGGGAGCAGAGGCCAAACGTTCCTGCTGTACTCACTGTGCTGCCTGCAGCTGAGAGCGACCAGCTGAGAATTTGGATTCAAATGGACTTTTAGGTATGAAACCGAGGAGAGACTGCAATGATGGTGACACCGTTGCAAAGCAGCCTGTGTGCTGAAGAGGCCCAGCACCAGCATTCCCTGCTGGTTCTTCTGCTGTGGGAGCAGATGCCACTGTTCTTTCTGTGCTGACTGTGTTGCTGCCAGCAGAGAGCAGGCTCTGAACTGATTCCATTCAAATGCTTTTCCTGTATGAAAGGGAGCAGTGAAAGCAACGATGGATGCACCAATGTAAAGGTGATTGTGTGCTGAACAGGTCCAGCACCAGCTTTCCCTCCTGGCTCTTCTGCTGTGGAAGCAGAGGCCAAACGTTCGTGCTGTACTCACTGTGCTGCTGGGCAGCTGAAAGCGACCAGCTGAGAATTTGGATTCAAATGGACTTTTAGGTATGAAACCGAGGAGAGACTGCAATGATGGTGACACCGTTGCAAAGCAGCCTGTGTGCTGAAGAGGCCCAGCACTAGCTTTCCCTGCTGGTTCTTCTGCTGTGGGAGCAGATGCCACTGTTCATTCTGTGTTGACTGTGTTGCTGCGCAGCAGAGAGCAGGCTCTGAACTGATTCCATTCAAATGCTTTTCCTGTATGAAAGGGAGCAGTGAAAGCAACGATGGATGCACCAATGTAAAGGTGATTGTGTGCTGAACAGGTCCAGCACCAGCTTTCCCTCCTGGCTCTTTTGCTGTGGGAGCAGAGGCCAAACGTTCGTGCTGTACTCACTGTGCTGTCTGCAGCTGAGAGAGACCAGCTGAGAATTTGGATTCAAATGGACTTTTAGGTATGAAACCGAGGAGAGACTGCAATGATGGTGACACCGTTGCAAAGCAGCCTGTGTGCTGAAGAGGCCCAGCACTAGCTTTCCCTGCTGGTTCTTCTGCTGTGGGAGCAGATGCCACTGTTCATTCTGCGCTGACTGTGCAGCTGCGCAGCAGAGAGCAGGCTCTGGACTGATTCCATTCAAATGCTTTTCCTGTATGAAAGTGAGCAGTGAAAGCAACGATGGATGCACCAATGTAAAGGTGATTGTGTGCTGAACAGGTCCAGCACCAGCTTTCCCTCCTGGCTCTTCTGCTGTGGGAGCAGAGGCCAAACGTTCGTGCTGTACGCACTGTGCTGCTGGGCAGCTGAAAACGACCAGCTGAGAATTTGGATTCAAATGGACTTTTAGGTATGAAACCGAGGAGAGACTGCAATGATGGTGACACCGTTGCAAAGCGGCCTGTGTGCTGAAGAGGCCCAGCACTAGCTTTCCCTGCTGGTTCTTCTGCTGTGGGAGCAGATGCCACTGTTCTTTCTGTGCTGACTGTGTTGCTGCGCAGCAGAGAGCAGGCTCTGAACTGATTCCATTCAAATGCTTTTCCTGTATGAAAGGGAGCAGTGAAAGCAACGATGGATGCACCAATGTAAAGGTGATTGTGTGCTGAACAGGTCCAGCACCAGCTTTCCCTCCTGGCTCTTCTGCTGTGGGAGCAGAGGCCAAACGTTCGTGCTGTACTCACTGTGCTGTCTGCAGCTGAGAGAGACCAGCTGAGAATTTGGATTCAAATGGACTTTTAGGTATGAAACCGAGGAGAGACTGCAATGATGGTGACACCGTTGCAAAGCAGCCTGTGTGCTGAAGAGGCCCAGCACTAGCTTTCCCTGCTGGTTCTTCTGCTGTGGGAGCAGATGCCGCTGTTCATTCTGCGCTGACTGTGCAGCTGCGCAGCAGAGAGCAGGCTCTGGACTGATTCCATTCAAATGCTTTTCCTGTATGAAAGTGAGCAGTGAAAGCAACGATGGATGCACCGATGTAAAAGTGACTGTGTGCTGAACAGGTCCAACACCAGCTTTCCCTCCTGGCTCGTCTGCTGTGGGAGCAGAGGCCAAACGTTCGTGCTGTACGCACTGTGCTGCTGGGCAGCTGAAAGCGACCAGCTGAGAATTTGGATTCAAATGGAGTTTTAGGTATGAAACCGAGGAGAGACTGCAATGATGGTGACACCGTTGCAAAGCAGCCTGTGCGCTGAAGAGGCCCAGCACTAGCTTTCCCTGCTGGTTCTTCTGCTGTGGGAGCAGATGCCACTGTTCTTTCTGTGCTGACTGTGTTGCTGCGCAGCAGAGAGCAGGCTCTGAACTGATTCCATTCAAATGCTTTTCCTGTATGAAAGTGAGCAGTGAAAGCAACGATGGATGCACCAATGTAAAGGTGATTGTGTGCTGAACAGGTCCAGCACCAGCTTTCCCTCCTGGCTCTTCTGCTGTGGGAGCAGAGGCCAAACGTTCGTGCTATACTCACTGTGCTGCCTGCAGCTGAGAGAGACCAGCTGAGAATTTGGATTCAAATGGACTTTTAGGTATGAAACCGAGGAGAGACTGCAATGATGGTGACACCGTTGCAAAGCGGCCTGTGTGCTGAAGAGGCCCAGCACCAGCATTCCCTGCTGGTTCTTCTGCTGTGGGAGCAGATGCCACTGTTCTTTCTGTGCTGTGTTGCTGCCAGCAGAGAGCAGGCTCTGAACTGATTCCATTCAAATGCTTTTCCTGTATGAAAGGGAGCAGTGAAAGCAACGATGGATGCACCAATGTAAAGGTGATTGTGTGCTGAACAGGTCCAGCACCAGCTTTCCCTCCTGGCTCTTCTGCTGTGGGAGCAGAGGCCAAACGTTCGTGCTGTACTCACTGTGCTGCCTGCAGCTGAGAGAGACCAGCTGAGAATTTGGATTCAAATGGAGTTTTAGGTATGAAACCGAGGAGAGACTGCAATGATGGTGACACCGTTGCAAAGCAGCCTGTGTGCTGAAGAGGCCCAGCACTAGCTTTCCCTGCTGGTTCTTCTGCTGTGGGAGCAGATGCCACTGTTCGTTCTGTGCTGACTGTGTTGCTGCGCAGCAGAGAGCAGGCTCTGAACTGATTCCATTCAAATGCTTTTCCTGTATGAAAGTGAGCAGTGAAAGCAACGATGGATGCACCAATGTAAAGGTGATTGTGTGCTGAACAGGTCCAGCACCAGCTTTCCCTCCTGGCTCTTCTGCTGTGGGAGCAGAGGCCAAACGTTCGTGCTGTACTCACTGTGCTGCCTGCAGCTGAGAGTGACCAGCTGAGAATTTGGATTCAAATGGACTTTTAGGTATGAAACCGAGGAGAGACTGCAATGATGGTGACACCGTTGCAAAGCAGCCTGTGTGCTGAAGAGGCCCAGCACTAGCTTTCCCTGCTGGTTCTTCTGCTGTGGGAGCAGATGCCAATGTTCATTCTGTGCTGACTGTGTTGCTGCGCAGCAGAGAGCAGGCTCTGAACTGATTCCATTCAAATGCTTTTCCTGTATGAAAGGGAGCAGTGAAAGCAACGATGGATGCTCCAATGTAAAGGGGATTGTATGCTGAACAGGTCCAGCACCAGCTTTCCCTCCTGGCTCTTCTGCTGTGGGAGCAGAGGCCAAACGTTCGTGCTGTACTCACTGTGCTGCCTGGGCAGCTGAGAGCGACCAGCTGAGAATTTGGATTCAAATGGACTTTTAGGTATGAAACCGAGGAGAGACTGCAATGATGGTGACACCGTTGCAAAGCAGCCTGTGTGCTGAAGAGGCCCAGCACAGCTTTCCCTGCTGGTTCTTCTGCTGTGGGAGCAGATGCCACTTTTCATTCTGTGCTGACTGTGTTGCTGCGTAGCAGAGAGCAGGCTCTGGACTGATTCCATTCAAATGCTTTTCCTGTATGAAAGGGAGCAGTGAAAGCAACAATGGATGCACCAATGTAAAGGTGATTGTGTGCTGAACAGGTCCAGCACCAGCTTTCCCTCCTGGCTCTTCTGCTGTGGGAGCAGAAGCCAAACGTTCGTGCTGTACTCACTGTGCTGCCTGCAGCTGAGAGAGACCAGCTGAGAATTTGGATTCAAATGGACTTTTAGGTATGAAACCGAGGAGAGACTGCAATGATGGTGACACCGTTGCAAAGCAGCCTGTGTGCTGAAGAGGCCCAGCATTAGCTTTCCCTGCTGGTTCTTCTGCTGTGGGAGCAGATGCCACTGTTCATTCTGTGCTGACTGTGTTGCTGCGCAGCAGAGAGCAGGCTCTGAACTGATTCCATTCAAATGCTTTTCCTGTATGAAAGGGAGCAGTGAAAGCAACGATGGATGCACCAATGTAAAGGTGATTGTGTGCTGAACAGGTCCAGCACCAGCTTTCCCTCCTGGCTCTTCTGCTGTGGAAGCAGAGGCCAAACGTTCGTGCTGTACTCACTGTGCTGCTGGGCAGCTGAAAGCGACCAGCTGAGAATTTGGATTCAAATGGACGTTTAGGTATGAAACCGAGGAGAGACTGCAATGATGGTGACACCGTTGCAAAGCAGCCTGTGTGCTGAAGAGGCCCAGCACTAGCTTTCCCTGCTGGTTCTTCTGCTGTGGGAGCAGATGCCACTGTTCATTCTGTGCTGACTGTGTTGCTGCGCAGCAGAGAGCAGGCTCTGGACTGATTCCATTCAAATGCTTTTCCTGTATGAAAGGGAGCAGTGAAAGCAACGATGGATGCACCAACGTAAAGGTGATTGTGTGCTGAACAGGTCCAGCACAAGCTTTCAATCCTGGCTCTTCTGCTGTGGGAGCAGAAGCCAAACGTTCGTGCTGTACTCACTGTGCTGCTGGGCAGCTGAAAGCGACCAGCTGAGAATTTGGATTCAAATGGACGTTTAGGTATGAAACCGAGGAGAGACTGCAATGATGGTGACACCGTTGCAAAGCAGCCTGTGTGCTGAAGAGGCCCAGCACTAGCTTTCCCTGCTGGTTCTTCTGCTGTGGGAGCAGATGCCACTGTTCATTCTGCGCTGACTGTGTTGCTGCGCAGCAGAGAGCAGGCTCTGGACTGATTCCATTCAAATGCTTTTCCTGTATGAAAGGGAGCAGTGAAAGCAACGATGGATGCACCAATGTAAAGGTGATTGTGTGCTGAACAGGTCCAGCACCAGCTTTCAATCCTGACACTTCTGCTGTGGGAGCAGAGGCCAAACGTTCCTGCTGTACTCACTGTGCTGCCTGCAGCTGAGAGCGACCAGCTGAGAATTTGGATTCAAATGGACTTTTAGGTATGAAACCGAGGAGAGACTGCAATGATGGTGACACCGTTGCAAAGCAGCCTGTGTGCTGAAGAGGCCCAGCACTAGCTTTCCCTGCTGGTTCTTCTGCTGTGGGAGCAGATGCCACTGTTCATTCTGTGCTGACTGTGCAGCTGCGCAGCAGAGAGCAGGCTCTGGACTGATTCCATTCAAATGCTTTTCCTGTATGAAAGTGAGCAGTGAAAGCAACGATGGATGCACCGATGTAAAAGTGACTGTGTGCTGAACAGGTCCAACACCAGCTTTCCCTCCTGGCTCGTCTGCTGTGGGAGCAGAGGCCAAACGTTCGTGCTGTACTCACTGGGCTGCTGGGCAGCTGAAAACGACCAGCTGAGAATTTGGATTCAAATGGACGTTTAGGTATGAAACCGAGGAGAGACTGCAATGATGGTGACACCGTTGCAAAGCAGCCTGTGTGCTGAAGAGGCCCAGCACTAGCTTACCCTGCTGGTTCTTCTGCTGTGGGAGCAGATGCCACTGTTCATTCTGCGCTGACTGTGTTGCTGCCAGCAGAGAGCAGGCTCTGAACTGATTCCATTCAAATGCTTTTCCTGTATGAAAGGGAGCAGTGAAAGCAACGATGGATGCACCAATGTAAAGGTGATTGTGTGCTGAACAGGTCCAGCACAAGCTTTCAATCCTGGCTCTTCTGCTGTGGGAGCAGAAGCCAAACGTTCGTGCTGTACTCACTGTGCTGCTGGGCAGCTGAAAGCGACCAGCTGAGAATTTGGATTCAAATGGACTTTTAGGTATGAAACCGAGGAGAGACTGCAATGATGGTGACACCGTTGCAAAGCAGCCTGTGTGCTGAAGAGGCCCAGCACTAGCTTTCCCTGCTGGTTCTTCTGCTGTGGGAGCAGATGCCACTGTTCGTTCTGTGCTGACTGTGTTGCTGCGCAGCAGAGAGCAGGCTCTGAACTGATTCCATTCAAATGCTTTTCCTGTATGAAAGTGAGCAGTGAAAGCAACGATGGATGCACCAATGTAAAGGTGATTGTGTGCTGAACAGGTCCAGCACCAGCTTTCAATCCTGACACTTCTGCTGTGGGAGCAGAGGCCAAACGTTCGTGCTGTACTCACTGTGCTGCCTGCAGCTGAAGAGCGACCAGCTGAGAATTTGGATTCAAATGGACTTTTAGGTATGAAACCGAGGAGAGACTGCAATGATGGTGACACCGTTGCAAAGCAGCCTGTGTGCTGAAGAGGCCCAGCACTAGCTTTCCCTGCTGGTTCTTCTGCTGTGGGAGCAGATGCCACTGTTCATTCTGTGCTGACTGTGTTGCTGCGCAGCAGAGAGCAGGCTCTGAAGTGATTCCATTCAAATGCTTTTCCTGTATGAAAGGGAGCAGTGAAAGCAACGATGGATGCACCAATGTAAAGGTGATTGTGTGCTGAACAGGTCCAGCACCAGCTTTCCCTCCTGGCTCTTCTGCGGTGGAAGCAGAGGCCAAACGTTCGTGCTGTACTCACTGTGCTGCCTGCAGCTGAGAGCGACCAGCTGAGAATTTGGATTCAAATGGACTTTTAGGTATGAAACCGAGGAGAGACTGCAATGATGGTGACACCGTTGCAAAGCGGCCTGTGTGCTGAAGAGGCCCAGCACCAGCATTCCCTGCTGGTTCTTCTGCTGTGGGAGCAGATGCCACTGTTCTTTCTGGGCTGTGTTGCTGCCAGCAGAGAGCAGGCTCTGAACTGATTCCATTCAAATGCTTTTCCTGTATGAAAGTGAGCAGTGAAAGCAACGATGGATGCACCAATGTAAAGGTGATTGTGTGCTGAACAGGTCCAGCACCAGCTTTCCCTCCTGGCTCTACTGCTGTGGGAGCAGAGGCCAAACGTTCGTGCTGTACTCACTGTGCTGCTGGGCAGCTGAGAGCGACCAGCTGAGAATTTGGATTCAAATGGACTTTTAGGTATGAAACCGAGGAGAGACTGCAATGATGGTGACACCGTTGCAAAGCAGCCTGTGTGCTGAAGAGGCCCAGCACTAGCTTTCCCTGCTGGTTCTTCTGCTGTGGGAGCAGATGCCACTTTTCATTCTGTGCTGACTGTGTTGCTGCGTAGCAGAGAGCAGGCTCTGGACTGATTCCATTCAAATGCTTTTCCTGTATGAAAGGGAGCAGTGAAATCAACAATGGATGCACCAATGTAAAGGTGATTGTGTGCTGAACAGGTCCAGCACCAGCTTTCCCTCCTGGCTCTTCTGCTGTGGGAGCAGAGGCCAAACGTTCGTGCTGTACTCACTGTGCTGCCTGCAGCTGAGAGAGACCAGCTGAGAATTTGGATTCAAATGGACTTTTAGGTATGAAACCGAGGAGAGACTGCAATGATGGTGACACCGTTGCAAAGCAGCCTGTGTGCTGAAGAGGCCCAGCATTAGCTTTCCCTGCTGGTTCTTCTGCTGTGGGAGCAGATGCCACTGTTCATTCTGTGCTGACTGTGTTGCTGCGCAGCAGAGAGCAGGCTCTGAACTGATTCCATTCAAATGCTTTTCCTGTATGAAAGGGAGCAGTGAAAGCAACGATGGATGCACCAATGTAAAGGTGATTGTGTGCTGAACAGGTCCAGCACCAGCTTTCCCTCCTGGCTCTTCTGCTGTGGAAGCAGAGGCCAAACGTTCGTGCTGTACTCACTGTGCTGCTGGGCAGCTGAAAGCGACCAGCTGAGAATTTGGATTCAAATGGACGTTTAGGTATGAAACCGAGGAGAGACTGCAATGATGGTGACACCGTTGCAAAGCAGCCTGTGTGCTGAAGAGGCCCAGCACTAGCTTTCCCTGCTGGTTCTTCTGCTGTGGGAGCAGATGCCACTGTTCATTCTGCGCTGACTGTGTTGCTGCGCAGCAGAGAGCAGGCTCTGGACTGATTCCATTCAAATGCTTTTCCTGTATGAAAGGGAGCAGTGAAAGCAACGATGGACGCACCAACGTAAAGGTGAT